>NC_053027.1:448950250-448950342 GCF_003073215.2 Triticum urartu
CCTCACGTGCGTTAGAGAGAGGCAGAGAGGTTCTCGAGCCCTCCTATATGCCGGTCGCTGCGGCGGCACGTAGTATTTTTCTTTTTTTTTTC